>NC_087297.1:2635000-2665000 GCF_015220805.1 Pogoniulus pusillus | reverse complement strand
GCACTACCGAGCAGGAGAGTCAGGGAGGTCTCATCCCCTCAGGCACAGCTGCTGGTACTGTGCACAAAGCTGTTGGCTGGTCTGGGGGCAGCAGCAGCCTGACCTTTCCTTCCCAGAGCCTCAGCATGTGGTATCACAACACAGAGGTGGAAAAGGGGAGGGGGAGGGAGAGGAATATGTTTGATTCAGACCTGCCCCCTAAAGGTGCACAGGCTCTCCTAACAGCCTGATCCAACCATGCAAGCCTCTGATTTTGAGGCTAATTCAAGGCAACAAGACACAGGCAGAATCCTAGTGCTGAGCACTGCTGCTAACTTACAGCAAGGGCAGGAGCAGCCACGGTCACCCAGCCTGCAGGAGTGCCCTGGACCAGCTTAGCACCTCGTTGTACCTCCTCTTGAAAAGGGCAGAGGGAAATACCACAGTGGGCTGAGGCACTCTGCTATCAGGAAAACCAAGGCAGAGTTGGCTATGGGATGGAAATCTGAGGGTGCTGTCTCAGTGTGGATGTGGTACTTGGGGGCTTGGTTTAATGGCCATGCTGGGCTTGGGTGGGCAGGTGGGCTTGATGATTCACAGATTGCTAGGGCTGGAAGGGTAGGTATAGGCTGGATATTAGGAAGAAGTGCTTCACAGAGAGAGTGATTTCCCATTGGAATGGGCTGCCCAGGGAGGTGGTGGAGGCACTGTCCCTGGGGGTCTTCAAGAAAAGCCTGGATGAGGCACTTAGTGCCATGGTCTGGTTGATTGGATAGGGCTGGGGGATAGGTGGACTGGATGATCTTGGAGGTCTCTTCCAACCTGGTTGATTCTATGATTCTATGATTCTAAGGGACCTTCAAAGCTCAGCTTGTCCAACTCCCTTGCACTCAGCAGGGACAACACCAAGTAGAGCAGGCTGCCCAGGACCACGTTGAGTCTAATCTTGAATGCCTCCTTGGATGGAGCCTCAACCACATCCTCTGGCAGCCTGTGCCAGGATTTCACCACCCTCATTGTGCAGAACTTCCTTCTGATGTCCAATCTAACTCTGCCCTGCTCCAGTTTCAAACCACTGCCCCTCATCCTTCCATCACAGGCCCTTCTCAACAGTCCCTCCTCAGCCTTCCTCTAGGTCCCCATCAGATGTTGCCATGCGGTTATAAGCTCTCCCCAGAGCCTTCTCTTCTCCAGGCTGAGCAGCCTCAATTCTTTCAGCCTGTCTTTGCAGCAGAGGTCTTTACCAACCCCAACAATCCTCTGACCCTGTGATTTTATGTTCTTCTCCTTCTTTCCTAGCTTTGAGAGCCTGACCCTTGCCCGGGTGCTGCATGGCTGCTGTGCTGGTCAGGCTGAGCGGTTGCGGCGCTTGGGCAGGGCCGAGCTAGCTGGAGCTGCACTTCTCAAAATGAAAAGTTAATAAGAGTCCATCTGGTTGCAATTAGAGCAAAATCCATTTACATTTTAAAATGCACACGTTTTTATTGAAAGCAGCTTACACAAACACATCTGGAGCGCAGCTTTAGATAAAAAGCATCTGCAGGGGCTGATTCTGGGGATTGCTTACGCTGGGGTAAGTCAAAAAGGACTCCATCAAAGTCAGCTCACAGGTGTAAGGCCAATGGGAGATCAGCATCTGACCTAGGGCCTTTCATTTCAACAGACAGAACCTTGCCAAGTTTCACTTCAATCTTGCAACTTGGACGAGAAGGGAACCCAGGGTTTATAGCCCACGTGAAGAATGACTGTGCTGTGAGTAACTCAGCTTTATAGAAGAGCTGTTTCCAGCGGTCAGACCTGTGGCTCCACTCCCCACCAAAGCAGATGGAACAGCAGGCACTGACCCCTTGGCTTCAGCAGGCTTTTATTGAGAGGTCTGCACTCCAGCAACCTCCAGGCTCCCTCCTTGCTCTGCTGCAGGTAGTGCAGCTTCCATTCGATAAACCATGGCCATCAGACTGTGTTCCCAAGTGCCATGGTCACACCTTTCTTGAATACCTCCAGGCACAGGCACTCCACCACCTCCCTGGGCAGCCTGTTCCAATGCCTGACCACTCTTACAGCAAACAATTTGAGAGGTCTGTGCACCACCAACCTCCAGGCTCCCTCCTTGCTCTGCTGCAGGTAGTGCAGCTTCCATTCTACCACTCAGAGCCACAAAAGGAGTGTAACTGCAGGTAGCTGTGTCAGGTTTAAACCAGTGCATCCTCCAAGTGTTTCATCATCTCTCACATCTGCTTTGCCAGGCATTTTTATAGGATGATGGAATTGTTTGAGTTGGAAAAGCCCTCCAAGATCATCCAATCCAACCACTGACCCCAACACCACTGTGGCCACTAAACCCTGACCCCAAGTGCCATGGCCACAGCTTTCTGCAACACCTCCAGCCATGGGCACTCCACCACCTCCCTGGGCAGCCTCTGCCAATCCCTGACCACTCCTGCACCAAAGACATTCTTGCTAATATCCACAATCTATCATGTCTGGTTTGCCAGATAGTTTTATGGGATGATTGAACTGTTTCAGTTGTTAAAGCTCTCTAAGATCATCCAGTCCAACCATCAACCCAGCACCACCAAGGCAAATAAACCATGGCCACAGGTGCCATGGCCACAGGTTTCTTGAACACTCACAGAGACTGTGACTCCACCACAGAATCACAGAATTAACCAGGTTGGAAGATACCTCAGCACTGCTCAGGTCACACCTTGAGTGCTGTGTCCAGTTCTGGGCTCCCCAATTCAAGAGAGATGTTGAGGTGCTGGAAGGTGTTTGGAGAAGGGCAACAAGGCTGGGGAGGGGCCTGGAGCAGAGCCCTGTGAGGAGAGGCTGAGGGAGCTGGGGGGGTGCAGCCTGCAGCAGAGGAGGCTCAGGGCAGAGCTCATTGCTGTCTGCAGCTGCCTGCAGGGAGGCTGTAGCCAGGTGGGGTTGGGCTCTGCTGCCAGGCAAGCAGCAACAGAACAAGGGGACACAGCCTGAAGCTGTGCCAGGGCAGGTCTAGGCTGGATGTGAGGAGGAAGTTGTTGTCAGAGAGTGATTGGCACTGGAATGGGCTGCCCAGGGAGGTGGTGGAGTGGCTGTGCCTGAAGGTGTTGAAGCCAAGCCTGGCTGGGGCACTTAGTGCCATGGTCTGGTTGGTTGGGCAGGGCTGGGTGCTAGGTTGGACTGGCTGAGCTTGGAGCTCTCTTCCAACCTGCTTGGTTCTATGATTCTATGGTTTAGTTTTTTAGAAGTTCATTCATCCAGCCCTATCCAACTGTTGGAGAGCATCCAGAGGAGGCCATGAGGATGCTCAGAGGGCTGAAGAACCTCCCCTATGGGACAGGCTGGGAGAGTTGGGGCTGTTCAGCCTGGAGAAGAGAAGGCTGCAGGGAGCCCTTAAAGCAGCCTGCCAGTGCCTGAAGGGGCTGCAGGAGAGCTGGAGAAGGACTTTTGACAGGGTCTTGTAATGACAGGATGAGAGACAATGGCTTATGAGCTGGAAGAGGGGAGACTGAGAGTGGAGATGAGGAAGAAATTCTTTCCAGGGAAGGTGGTGAGACACTGGCACAAGCTGCCCATGGAGGTTGTGGATGCCTCCTTTTGGAGCTGTTCAGGGATGAGACCTTGAGCAAGCTGTTCTGGTGGGAGGTGTCCCTGCCCACAGCAGGGGATTGGAACTGGATGATCTTTAAGGTCCTTTCCAACATAAACCAATCTCTGAACCTATGAAAACTGCTGCAGCTCATATTAAAAGCTCAGGGTGGATTTTAGGCTGGAAAGAATTAGTGACTCAGTCTAGAATTTGGTCCTGATACAAAAGTTACCACCTTCACCTTTTGAAGCTTGCCATGGGATCCTTAATGACCACAGATGGCAGGGACCTCAATTTTGTGCCTCATCTTACTGAGACAGAACAGCCTTTATAGATCTCCCCCTAACTAACTGCTGGCAAAAGCTGAAACTTTCACATTTAATGAAGCTGAGGATCTGAGAGCAAATAGCAACTATTGAACTTGTTATGGACAAACCCAGAGCCTGATTAAGTCCATAGAGCATTCACTCAAGGCAAAAAAAAAAAGGCAGCAGCCTGTTGTGGTTTACATCTCAGCTCCCCCTCCCTGGGAAGGAAAGCCCCAAGTTGTCTGTGGTCTGTGCACACGGAGAAAGGCAACAGCTCTGCATGCCAGGACCAGAGGCTGCGCTTCCCGCGAAGCCTCTACGAAGTGCTGGGAATGAACTCTTGTGGGACCATCTCAGCTGGATGCTCACCTCAGAGCAACAGAGCTCCAAACAAACCCCCTTGGCCTTTGCAAGGCAATCACCTTGATATTGTCGTTAGGAGAGCACAGCCTGCGCCAGGAGCCTTCCAGGATGGGAGGCGTAGGCTGAGAGCTCCGAAGTTGATGTTTGTGAGTCCCTGTGCCAGAGCAGCCACGTGCCTGTCCCCTGGGCTCCAGGACTTAGCTACAACAACAAGATGTGTGATTTCAGGCAGCTCCAGGAGGAAGGGCAGCATGGCCAGGCTGACAAGGCACACAAGGAACCCAGGGAAGGCATAAGGCTGTGCTCTTTCGGCTCACTTCCCCTGAAAAACAAAATACCAGTAGCATCCCTCCCTGGGATTTTGGGTGTAGTGTGGGGGGGGGGTGAGGGGGTTGATATAATTGTGGGGGGTGGGTCTTCTGAATTAAGCCTGGATGCTTAGGCTGCAGGTTAGGAAGTTCTTCACAGAAAGAGTGATAGCCATTGGAAAGGGCTGCCCGGGGAGGTGGAGGAGTCACAGAATCTCAGAGTGTCAGGGGCTGGAAGGGACTTCCAAAGCTCATCCAGCCCAACCCCCCTGCCACAGCAGGAGCACCCAGAGCAGGTCACACAGCAACACATCCAGACAGGGATGGAAAATCTCTTTCCTTTCGTTTTCTTTCCTTTTCTTTTCTTTTCTTTTCTTTTCTTTTCTTTTCTTTTCTTTTCTTTTCTTTTCTTTTCTTTTCTTTTCTTTTCTTTTCTTTTCTTTTCTTTTCTCTTTTCTCTTCCCTTTCCTTTTTCTCTTCTCTTCTCTTCTCTTCTCTTCTCTTCTCTTCTCCTTTCTCTTTTCTTTTCTTTTCCTTTTCTTTTCTTTTCTTTTCTTTTCTTTTCTTTTCTTTTCTTTTCTTTCCTTTTCTTTTCTCTCCTTTTTTTCTTTTCTTTTTTCTTTTCTTTTCTTCCCTTTTTTCTCATTTCTTCTCTTTTCTCCTTCCTTTCCTTGCCTTTCCTTTCCTTTACTTTCATTTTCTCTTCCATTTCCTTTTCTTCCTTTCCCTTTCCTTGCCTTGCCTTACCGTGCCTTGCTTTGCCTTGCATGCCTTTCCTTTCCTTTCCTTTCCTTTCCTTTCCTTTCCTTTCCTTTCCTTTCCTTTCCTTTCCTTTCCTTTCCTTTCCTTTCCTTTCCTTTCCTTTCCTTTCCTTTCCTTTCCTTTCCTTTCCTTTCCTTTCCTTTCCTTTCCTTTCCTTTCCTTTCCTTTCCTCTTTCATTTCCTTTTCTTCCTTTCCCTTTCATTTCCTTTCTTTTTCTTTTTTTCCCTTTCCTTTCCTTATTTTCCCTTTCCTCTTCTCTTCTCTTCTCTTCTCTTCTCTTCTCTTCTCTTCTCTTCTCTTCTCTTCTCTTCTCTTCTCTTCTCTTCTCTTCTCTTCTCTTCTCATCTTTTCCCTGTAGGCTTCAGGCAAAGATGGTTTCCACCACAAAGCAGTGATGTGGCTCCTGGGACAAAGGAAACATCACTTGCCATGGTTCTGTTTATTTGTCACAGAGTGTCAGGGGCTGGAAGGGACCTCCAAAGCTCAGCCAGTCCAACTCCCCCTGCCACAGCAGCATCACCCAGAGGAGGTCACACAGCAACACATCCAGGTGGGTTTTGAGTATCTCCAGAGAGGGAGACTCCACAGCCCCCACCTTGGGCAGCCTGTGCCAGGGCTCTGTCCCCATCCCTGGAGGCGTTTTGAAGGAGCCTGGATGAGGCCCTTAGTGCCGTGGTTTGGTTAATTAGAAGGTCATTAGGTGACAGGTTGAACTCGAAGGTCCT
Organism: Pogoniulus pusillus; assembly: GCF_015220805.1. Classification (NCBI taxonomy): domain Eukaryota; kingdom Metazoa; phylum Chordata; class Aves; order Piciformes; family Lybiidae; genus Pogoniulus; species Pogoniulus pusillus. The sequence goes on along the minus strand of NC_087297.1, from coordinate 2,658,980 downwards.
TCTCAACCTGCTTACTTATTCTGTGATGTGCTGAACTCAAGACACACACAGACAGCCCAAGGCTGTGCTTTCCACAGGCCACCCTGCAGCTCTGCGATGCTCCCTGTGCTTTGCAGTCATCTGCTGCTGCTGCTGCTCCGCTGCCAAAGCTTTGCAATTAACTGCAACGTCCTAACATCTCTCCTGGGTTTGACAGGAGCAGAGACCTGTCTGCAGGCTGAAGGTCGTGTGAGAAGTTTCAGCAGGGTGCAGAGGCTGCAGCGACAGCCTCCTGCCGCCCCCCTCGCAAGCCTGCCTGCTGGCTCGGGCTGCTTGCTGAGCGCGGTTTGGCTGCTCCGGGTGTTTGCTTCGGAGCTGCGAGCTACACCCAAAAGGAGAGCGGTGAGCTTGTGCCCAGCGGGAGCCTGAGCCTGCCAATCCGATCCGCTCTGACTCACCCCTCCCGGGCAGAAAACAAGCACATCCTGAGGCTCCTTCCAAGCATGGAGTCCTTACCTAAACCCCCAGCCCCAGGGAGCTGCTAAAGCTGGGGCTTGGCAATCCTGGAGCTGCTGGAGAGTTATGCAGAGACTTCTTCCCAGGCAGGCAGAGCTGCAGCAAGGATGCTTCCCGGAGCAGCAGGGGAAGAGGAGAGTTACTGGGGTTTGGCATGATGGCATTGGACTGTCATAGAGTCACAGAATCACAGAGTGTCAGGGGCTGGAAGGGACCTCCAAAGCTCAGCCAGCCCAACCCCCTGCCAGAGCAGCATCACCCATACCAGCTTACACTCCTTTCTAAGCATAGAATGTCAGGGGCTGGAAGGGACCTCCAAAGCCCAGCCAGTCCAAACCCCCTGCCAGAGCAGCATCATCCATACCAGCTCACACTCCTTTCTAAGCATAGAATGGCAGGGGCTGGAAGGGACCTCCAAAGCTCAGCCAGTTCAACTCCCCTGTCACAGCAGCATCATCCATACCAGCTCACACTCCTTTCTAAGCATAGAATGTCAGGGACTGGAAGGGACCTCCAAAGCTCAGCCAGTCCAAACCCCCTGCCACAGCAGCATCATCCATACCAGCTCACACTCCTTTCTAAGCATAGAATGTCAGGGACTGGAAGGGACCTCCAAAGCTCAGCCAGTTCAACTCCCCTGTCACAGCAGAATCATCCAGAGCAGATCACACAGAACACATCCAGGCAGGTCTTGAATATCTCCAGAGAGGGAGACTCCACAGCCCGCCCTGGGCAGCCTGTGCCAGGGCTCTGGCACCCTCATAGGGGAAAAATTCCTCCTCATGGTTCCATGGCACTTCCTCTGCCTCAGCTCCCACCACTGCCTCTTGTGCTGTCAGTGGGCATCACCCAGCAGAGCCTGGCTCCAGCCTCCTGCCACTCATCTTTACATACTGATAACCACTGCTGAGGTCACCTCTCAGACTCCTCTGCTCCAAGCCCCAGCTCCCTCAGGCTCTCCTCCTAGCAGAGCTGTTCCATTGCCTTCAGCATCTTTGTGGCTCTGTGCTGGACTCTCTCAAGCAGTTCCATGTATCTCTTGAATTGGGAGCCCAGAACTGGACACAGAAGATCCTTGAGACATTGGAATGCTGGCACAAAGGAAGCTTCCTATGCCTCAGCTTCCACCACTGCCCCTTGTCCTTTCATGGGCATCACCCAGCAGAGCCTGGCTCCAGCCTCCTGCCACTCACCCTGCACATCTTTACAACCATTGATGAGGTCACCTCTCAGTCTCCTCTTCTCCAAGCCAAAGAGCCCCAGCTCCCTCAGGCTCTCCTTGTAAGGAAGATGTTCCATGCCCTTCAGCATCTCTGTGGCTCTGTGCTGGACTCTCTCAAGCAGTTCCATGTATCTCTTGAATTGGGAGCCCAGAACTGGACACAGTACTGCAGATGTGGCCTCACCAGGGCAGAGTAGAGGGACAGGAGAATCTCTCTCGACCTGCTAATCACAGCCCTTCTAATCCAGCCCAGGCCTGAATAAGGACATGACATTGCTGGAGAGGGTCCAGAGGAGGGCCACAAAGATGATCAGGGGACTGGAACACCACTCTTACAGGGACAGGCTGGGAGAGTTGGGGCTGTTCAGCTCCAGAGAGACCTTTGGGCAGCCTTCCAGTACCTGATGGGGCTACAGGAGAGCTGGGAAGGGACTTCTGACAAAGGCATGGAGTAACAGAATGAGGGCTCATGGCTTCAAACCAGAAGAGCTCAATTTAAGTCAGGCATTAGGAATCAATTCCACCCCATGAGGGTGGTGAGGCACTGGAACAGTTTGCTCAGGGGAACTGTGCAGGCTCCAAGCCTGGAATTCTTGAAAGCCAGGTTGGATGGGGCCTTGAGCAACCTGAGCTAGTAGGAGGTGTCCCTGCCCATGGCAGGGGGGTTGGAACCAGATGACCTTTAAGGTGCTTTCCAACCCAAACCATTCTATGATTCAGCATCTTGGCTCTCAGGCCCTCGTGGTGGGAGCTAAGTTTGCCTTAACCTCCACACAGGTCTTGCCTGCCTTTTGTGCCAATGGCCCAAGAGGAATTGTCCTGTCTTTGCTGAGGCAGGTCCAGATCTGCACATGGAAGTCAGCACAGAGTGCTGAGCAGCTGTTAAGCACAAGATGATGTTGCTGTTGCTGTTAAGCACAAGATGATGTTGGCTTTGCAAGCAAAGCCTGAGCACTTTTCTCCCTTCAGGAAGATGATAGTGGGAGAGGACTAAACCAGGGCTTAACCAAAGGTCATAGGGAAGCTGTGAAGGGGGCTCCAAGGGAAGTGCTGAGCTTTCCCCCTCTCACAGGGGCAAAAGTGAAGGAAGGGAGCAAGGAGATTAGCAGGAAGTTGCTTTTTAGTGCTGGAGACTGAAAACAAAGCCCCCAGTCAGCAAGATGAACCAAGTGTAAGGCTCCATACTGTGATGGTTTGGGTGTTCCCTGTCCCCCCCACCTTTGGAAAATCACCCAGACTGTACTCAGCAGCTCTGGAAAATTGAATGAAGATTTGTACTTACAGCTCAGCACAAGATACAAGCAGGCATTTACACTATACACAGAAAGATACCACTTAAAAAGTAATACAGAGACACAGCAGCCCTCCCAGAAACCTGAGTCCTCAGGAGGGGCTCCCAACCACCCTTCCACCTTCCTCCCAGCCCTCTACCTTACCCCAGACTTAAGTTCAAGGTAGTTTGGAGGGTTGGCCAGGGGGGTTAGGAAGCAGGTGGATTGGGCAGGCAGGTTAGAGAGAGAAGTTCCTGCAGCCCCAGAGACAGAGTGACTCCCTTATCTATGTGCTCCTATCCATCTCAGCAAGCCTGTGAGTGCAGCAGCCATCACCACTGTATCCTTTTCACAGCCTAGCATCTAATTCTTCTCACCAAAATATCCCAGCTAGGCTCAAACCAGCACACACAACAGAAACGAGTTCCCAACCATAAATATATAGAATCATAGACTCACAGAATCAGTCAGGGCTGGAAGGGACCACAAGGAGCAGCCAGTTCCAACCCCCTGCCATGCTCAGGGACACCTTACCCTAGAGCAGGCTGCACACAGCCTCAGCCAGCCTGGCCTCAAACACCTCCAGCCATGGGGCCTCAACCCCCTCCCTGGGCAACCCATTCCAGCCTCTCACCACTCTCCTGCTCAACAACTTCCTCCTCACCTCCAGCCTCACTCTCCCCACCTCCAGCTTTGCTCCATTCCCCCCACTCCTGTCACTCCCTGACAGCCTCAAAAGTCCCTTCCCAGCTTTTTTGTAGTCCCCTTCAGCTCCTGGCAGGCCACAAGAAGGTCACCTGGGAGCCTCCTCTGCTCCAGCCTGCACAGCCCCAACTCTTTCAGTCTGTGCTCACAGCAGAGCTGCTGCAGCCTCTGAGCATCCTCCTGGCCCTGCTCTGGACACTCTCCAGCATCTCCACAGCCCTCTTGTCCCAGGGGCTCCAGAACTGGATGCAGCACTCCAGGTGGGGTCTCAGCAGAGCAGAGCAGAGCAGAGCAGAGCAGAGCAGAGCAGAGCAGAGCAGAGGGGCAGAATCCCCTCCCTGGCCCTGCTGGCCACACTTCTGCTGCTGCAGCCCAGGCTCTGCTTGGCTTTCTGGGCTGCAAGTGCACACTGCTGGCTCCTGCTGAGCTTCTCCTCCAGCAGCACCCCCAAGTCCCTCTCCTCAGGGATATATATAACACATATATATATAAAATAACAGAATCAAGCCTCTGTTTTTATTGCAATCTTCAGTCTTCTGCTCTCCTGGACATGAACTCTCAGAAGTTAGTGTCAGCAAGCCAGCTCCCCAGCTGTCACTTCGAGGCTAGGGTTGGTTCCAGGACGTGCTATGACAGACATGTGTAATACTGTGTAATATTGCACAGGGGCTGTTTTATCTTTCTCAAGGCCTTGCTGTGTAGCACTGAACTAGTTTTGCTAGTCCCTCTGATGGATACCAAGTGCAAAGTGGTATCCATATGGCCCTGTGGAAGTATAACATCACATTCTTCCAGCTTATACAAGTTTAATGGCACTGAATTAGCATGGGCTGCCCTTTGGTGCTAATTCTTTCTGCACTCAGGGGGTTAAAGGAGCTTCACACCAGCCAGATGTTCAGTGGCTCCTGCAAATGAAAGATTAGCAGTTTTTGCAACTGCTGCTCTTTCTTCTGCTGCCTTTTTAAGGCTGATATTTTTCCTTAAGAACTTGCTCAGTATCTGAGTCAGAGGAATCTCTTCCCTGAGGTAAATCAATCAATAGGGCTGCACAAGAAAAAGGAGCAAAATGTAGAGGAGGTAAGGCTGAGTTGTATTAATTTGTTTACAGGAATTGCCTTCCAGGGGCCAATATATTCATCCCAGGCTTTCATTTTCCTCTGTGACACAGGAATCAAACACAGCATTATTTCAGGGTATAAAAAGTAGTCAGATTAATAAAAAGAAGCCCAAATTTCTCTAGACACCCCCCCACACACACCCTGCACACACACACACACACTCCCCACTCGTTCTGAGTGCTGGGGAGGAAATGTCCCTTCTCATTCTTCACCTTGGACCACAGGTGAGAGATGCAGATGCCAACCCCACAGCCATCCCAGCTCCCACCTGCCCCCAGCAAAGCTTCCAGGAGAGGAAGAGGAGAAGCAGCCAAGGTGAATTCCAGTAAATGAATGCCAGCTGAACATCTACTAAGGCTGTCTCTTGTAGAGGGAGGCTTACTCAGGGTCCTGATGCTGCAGGAGCTGTTCAAGCACGGAATAAGCAGAGTGCCAATGAGACAAACCCTTCTGCCTCAGCTGGCATTTAGCAACTTGCTTTCTTGCTGCAGCTCAGCCAGAGTTTTTGTAACCTTAACAGTCTGCAAGGATTCACATCTTGCTCTAATGTGTACTTTGACAGTGCTCTGCTGACACACAGGAAGCAATGGATGGGCTGAAGCTGTGTGTTACCAGCAGCGTGCCTGAGCCTCCTGAAACCTCCCTAATGGAGACATGCACCAGGCTGCTCTGGAGGCCTTCCTCTGCCTTCTGTGGAGGCCAAAATTGCCTTGTGTCTCACAGCAAGCTCCTTCTCCTTCAGCTCCCTGGGGTGCAGACATGTCCTGTGTCTCACAGCAAACTCCTTCAGCTCCCTGGGGTGCAGACATGTCCTGTGTCTCACAGCAAACTCCTTCAGCTCCCTGGGGTGCAGACATGTCCTGTGTCTCACAGCAAGCTCCTTCAGCTCCCTGGGGTGCAGACATGTCCTGTGTCTCACAGCAAGCTCCTTCAGCTCCCTGGGGTGCAGACATGTCCTGTGTCTCACAGCAAACTCCTTCAGCTCCCTGGGGTGCAGACATGTCCTGTGCCTCACAGCAAACTCCTTCAGCTCCCTGGAGTGCAGACATGTCCTGTGTCTCACAGCAAGCTCCTTCAGCTCCCTGGAGTGCAGACATGTCCTGTGTCTCACAGCAAACTCCTTCTCCTTCAGCTCCCTGGGGTGCAGACATGTCCTGTGTCTCACAGCAAGCTCCTTCAGCTCCCTGGGGTGCAGACATGTCCTGTGTCTCACAGCAAGCTCCTTCAGCTCCCTGGAGTCCAGACATGTCCTGTGTCTCACAGCAAGCTCCTTCAGCTCCCTGGGGTGCAGACATGTCCTGTGTCTCACAGCAAACTCCTTCAGCTCCCTGGGGTGCAGACATGTCCTGTGCCTCACAGCAAGCTCCTTCAGCTCCCTGGAGTGCAGACATGTCCTGTGTCTCACAGCAAGTTCTGCCTTCTTCATCTCCATCATCTTCCAGAGGAAATCTAGGCAGAGATACTAGGACCTCATGTTAGTAAAGCTAGTTAGGACAGGGGCTAACAGGCACAAACTGGAACCCAGGAGGTGCCATCTAAATATGAAGGGAAAACCTCTTTGCTGTGAGGGTGCTGGAGCCTTAAACCAGGCTGCCAAGGGAGGTTGTGGACTCTCCTGCTCAGGAGACTTTCCAAACCTACCTGGGTGCAATCCTGGGTGACCTGATCCAGGAGAATCTGTGTCAGCAAAGGTTGGATTAGATGAGCTGCAGAGGTCTCTTCCAACCCCTACCAATCTGTGATTCAGTTCATCTCACATCCATTTCATCAGTGCTCAGCAGATGGAAGAGCTGATCCTCTAGGACTCCTCCTTAACTCTTGGACCCTCCTATTGGTGATGTATTAGTGGCCAGCCATGCTCATGTATTTTTAGGAGATCCACAGGATGTTATTGTGCCATGATCTATCTAGCAGCAATTTTCAGCACAGGCCAGGTTTGGGATCAGACAAGGTCTGGCTGCATACCTTGGTCCCTGGGAAGCAAATGTTTGATTTGAAGCCTAGAGGGCACTACAGCCCCAAACAAACAAAAGTCAGATCTCAGCAAGAAGAGGGTTAAACCTTATCATGTTACTTTCCTCTAGCATTAGGCTTTCCTAAACCCAGGGCTCTCTGCAGATGGAGGGAGCTCCACTTGCTGCTTAAGAGACTTTTGCCTCCTATGATTCCAGCAGAAGCAGCAGGTTGTGGATGCAGCAGGAAGGAGCAAAGAGGACAAGGAGCAATGGAGAAAGTTAATTGTCAGAGTGGGGATTTACAGCCTTGCAAACTGTGCTAGTAAAGCCCAGAGACTCCATCAGAGCATAGCCAGTGGGAGGGTACAATACCTGGCACCACAGCCTAGCTGCAGACTTCTCCTCACTATTAGGTGATAGAACAAAAGGCAATGGCCTGAAATTGTGCCAGGAGAAGTTTAGGTTGGAGATCAGGGAAAATGTCTTTGGTGCAAAAGTGGTCAGGGATTGGCAGGGGCTGCCCAGGGAGATGGTGGAGTGCCCATGCTTGGAGGAGGTCAAGAAAAGTGTGGCCATGGTACTTGGGGTCAGGGTTTAGTAGCCATGTGGTGTTGGGTTGATGGTTGGGCTGGGTGATCTTGGAGGGCTTTCCCAACCCAAACAGTTCATTGGCTCTATGAGAGGCAGGAATTGGAGGGCACTGAGTCAGCAGCAATGGCAAACTCACCACAGAGTGTGCTGATAGGTCAAAATCACTGAAAGGATGCAAGAAAGCTGGGGAGGGACTTTTTGTGAGGGCTTGTAGCACTGGATGAGAGGGAAGGGATTGAAGCTTGAGGAGAGCAGACTTAGAGTGGAGATTAGGGAGAAATTCTTTACAGTGAGCATGGAGACACACTGAAGCAGGCTGCCCAAGGAGGTTGTGGATGTCCCCTGCTTGGAGGTGTACAAGTCACCATCCCTGGAAGTGTTGCAGCCAAGCCTGGCTGGGGCACTTAGTGCCATGGTCTGGTTGGTTGAGCAGGGCTGGGTGCTAGGTTGGACTGGCTGAGCTTGGAGCTCTCTTCCAACCTGCTTGATTCTATGATTCTATGATCAAGTCCAGCCTATCACCTAACCCTTCTAATGAACTAAATCATAGAATTAACCAGGTTGGAAGAGACCTCCAAGCTCATCCAACCTATCACCCAGGCCTATAAGTGCCTAATCTAGCCTCCTTTCAAACACCTCCAGGGAAGGTGACTCCATCATAGAATCACAGAATCACAGACTCAAGCAGGTTGGAAGAGAGCTCCAAGCTCAGCCAGCCCAACCTAGCACCCAGCCCTGCCCAACCAACCAGACCATGGCACTAAGTGCCCCAGCCAGGCTTGGCTTCAACACCTCCAGCCACAGCCACTCCACCACCTCCCTGGGCAGCCCATTCCAATGCCAATCACTCTCTGTGTTGTCTTTTCCAACCTGCTTGATTCTATGATTCTAAGTCCAGTTTGAATGGGAGCTTGAACAACCTGGGCTAGCAGGAGGTGTCCCTGCCCATGGCAGGTGGGGTTGGAACTGGATGATCTTTGTGGTCACTTCCAACCTAGACCATTCTGTGCCTCTATGAACCTATGGATCTATGAATTATGCATCTGTGAATCAAAGCAAGGCTGCTGTTGCTCAAACAGCTCTCTGGAGGCCAAGGCCCTGTGGGTTGTTCCCATTAGGGTGAGAAAATCCTGACTTTGGATATGGTTCCTTTTATTTCAGCATGCATGGAGCCTTGCTTCCCAGAGCATGCACAGAGAGCCAGGCTCAGGAGCCTGTTTCACTTTTTATGGCTCCTGGCTTCTTCCAGTCAGCATTCAGTCCCCAAACTCTCTCTCCAGGTAGCTGTTTTGTTTCAGGGCCACGTTAGCAGTGCTCTTGCATCTGTCTGGCTTTACCTTGCTGACTCTTCCCTCAGCTGCTCTGCTCTGCTCTGTCTGTTGTTTCTCAGAGACACTGCCTCACAGCCCAGTGTATCAGCCCAGAACCTGCTGTGCCAGCCACAGGGAACAACATGGATTGGTTTGACTTTGAATCACAGAATTAACCAGGTTGGAAAAGACCTTTGAGATCATCCAGCCCAACCTATCACCTAACACCTTCTCATTAACCAACCCATGGCACTAAGTGCCTCATGCAGCCTACTCTTCAACACCTCCAGGGATGGGGACTCCTCCACCTCCCTGGGCAGCTCATTCCAATGCAAATCACTCTTGTTGTGAAGAACTTCTTCCTAACATCCAGCCTCAACCTGCCCTGGCACAGCTTGAGCCTGTGTCTCCTTCTTCTGTCCCTGGCTGCCTGGCAGCAGAGCCCAACCCCACCTGACAACCTCCCTTCAGGTAGCTGCAGACAGCAATGAGCTCTGCCCTGAGCCTCCTCCTCTGCAGGCTGCACCCCCCCAGCTCCCTCAGCCTCTCCTCACAGGGCTGTGCTCCAGCTAAAACCAGCTGAGGTAACCATATCCTATGCCTCTATAAAGCAGGAATGGTTTCCTCAGGAGTGGCTGCTGTACAGTGCTGGGGCTGTGATGGGGAGCAGGCAGCAGGTGCCTCATGTGGAAAAGAGACTTCAACTGAAGATGAGTTCAGTCAGAAGTGTGGCTGGAAAGCTGCTGGCAGGAAGGGAGCTGGGGCTTGTAATGGACAAGCAGCTGAATGTGAGCCAACAGTGCCCAGATGGCACAGAAAGGCAAAGGCATCCTGGCTGGGGTCAGAAGTGCTGTGCCCAGCAGCAGCAGGGAGGAGATTGTGCCCTTGGACTCTGCTCTGGGGAGGACACAGCTGCAGTGCTGTGTTCACTTTGGGGCACCACAGTAGAAGAGAGATGTGGAGGTGCTGGAGGCAGTGCAGAGGAGGGCAAGGAAGCTGGGAAAGGCCTGGAGAGTAAATCTGCTGAGGACAGACTGAAGGAGCTGGGGATGGTTGGTGTGAAACAGAGGAGGCTGAGGGCAGAGCTCAGCACTGTCTGAAGCTACCTGAAAGGAGGCTGTGGAGAGGCTGCTGCTGGGCTCTGCTCACAGGGAATTAGTGACAGAAGCAGAGGGAATGGCCTCAGGATGCCACTGGGCAGGTCTAGACTGGACAGCAGGGATTTTTTTCACAGCAAGAGTGATCAGGCACCTCCCTCCACCAGGGAGGTGGTGAAGTCCCCAACCCTGGATGTGTTTAAAAGTCTTTTGGATGTGGTGCTTGGGGATATGGCTTAGGGTGAACGTTGTAGAGTAGGGATATGGGTTGGACTTGGGGATTCCGAGAGGCTTTGCCAGCTTGAATGTTTCTGTGGTTCTGTGAAGTTCCACAGGGGAAGCTGTGGTCACTAGGAAACATCACAGCCTCACCTCTTCCTCACCCCTCCTTTCCATGTCACAGGAGGGAGCAGGTTTTTTCTCTCTGGCACTCAATTCATGCTTCCCTTCTGCCCTTCAGCTCAGCCAGGACCCCACAGCACACTCTGTTCCTGGGGTCTCGCTGCCTTCCTTGAGTCTGCCTGGCTTTGCACTACATTTCCCAAGCCACCAGACACCACTGATGGACACCTCAGGGCAGGAAGAGCATCTCTGCTGCATCACAGGCAGTGAAAATGAGAGCACCAGTAAGAAAAGTCACCTTGGCTGTCCAGCTCCTTCTCCCCTTGAACTCCAGTGGCTCCTTGGCATTTGAAATGATGTAGCACAGCAAGCTGGTCTCCCAGGCACTGAGTTTCTTCTGCTGGGCTCTAGCCAGCTGCTCTCTTTGCCTGCTTTCTCTCTTCATTGACAATTTATTGGCTGCCCTACACCTACTTTTGGGTTGGGGTTTGGGTGTTTGTTTTTTTTTCTTCCTCTTAAATTATCTCTTTTCTGGCCAAGCTTTATACCTGGCTCACCTGGCAGTGTATCTCCTCTGTACTTCAACTGAAGAGAGATGTTGAGGTGTCCAGGGAAGGTGTCCAGAGAAGGGCAGCATGGCTGGGGAGGGGCCTGGAGCACAGCCCTGTGAGGAGAGGCTGAGGGAGCTGGGGGGGTGCAGCCTGCAGCAGAGGAGGCTCAGGGCAGAGCTCATTGCTGCCTGCAGCTGCCTGCAGGGAGGCTGTAGCCAGGTGGGGTTGGGCTCTGCTGCCAGGCAAGCAGCAACAGAACAAGGGGACAGAGCCTGAAGCTGTGCCAAGGCAGGTCTAGGCTGGATGTGAGGAGGAAGTTGTTGTCAGAGAGAGTGATTGGCACTGGAATGGGCTGCCCAGGGAGGTGGTGGAGTGGCTGTGGCAGGAGGTGTTGCAGCCAAGCCTGGCTGGGGCACTTAGTGCCATGGTCTGGTTGGTTGGGCAGGGCTGGATGCTAGGTTGGGCTGGCTGAGCTTGGAGCTCTCTTCCAGCCTGCTTGGTTCTATAATTCTATGGTAAGAAATTGTCAACTGCATGGCAAAAAAAAAAAGAGCTGTTCCCTCACTGAACCTGCCCCAGTGCCAGGGCTGTGCCTGCTGTCAAAATACAGCCTGGCTGGGAGATGGAACTGCTCTGCCATCACAGTGCTGCCTCCTGCCTCTGCCTCCTGTTTCTAGCTCCTGTTTCTACCTTCTGCTTCTGCCTCCTGTTTCTAGCTCCTGCTTCTACCTCCTGCTTCTGCCTCCTGTTTCTACCTCCTTCTTCTTCCTCCTCTTTCTACCTCCTTCTTCTTCCTCCTGTTTCTAGCTCCTGCTTCTACCTCCTGCTTCTGCCTCCTGTTTCTACCTCCTTCTTCTTCCTCCTCTTTCTACCTCCTTCTTCTTCCTCCTGTTTCTAGCTCCTGCTTCTACCTCCTGTTTCTAGCTCATTTCTACCTCCTGTTTCTATCTCCTGCTTCTTCCTCCTGCTTCTTCCTCCAGTTATCTGTCTCACCTCTGGAGAAGGGTTTCACAAGTCCCTGCCTCTCACCTCACTGATGGCCTCTCCCAGCTCTAGGCTCCGAGCTCAGCTTCCCGATTCCCCCTTCCAGCTGCCGTGCCCAGCGGCTCCCACGGGATTGGTCTCCAGGCTCAGCTGCAGCAAGCGTGTTTAAAATCATTTTACATTTAAATTAGCTAAGGGCCCTGATGTTTGGGTTCTGAGGAGGGAGCAAGTGCGGGTAACTCTTTCCTCTCCGCTGCGCTCTCCCGCCCGGCTCCAGGAAGGGTTGGGATGTTTCTCCTCTCGGCGGCTCTGCCTCCATCCTTTCTGCCCAGGAGGTCCTCCAGGCTGGCAGCAGCAGGAGCAGGCTGTCCGTGCTCGGGACTGATGCTGAGTGGCCACAGGATGTCACTCTTACTCCACAAGCAGGCAGCGGGAGGTGTTTGGAGGGAAGGGCAAGGTCTGAGCTGCACTCGCCCCTCGCCAGCCTGCCGCCTCCGCTGGGCTGCTGCGGGAGGGTCCCGATGCTGCTCAGGGTGCGGAGGTGCGTTAGGAGGCAGCTCAGGTCTGCCCGAGCTTCGGTCTGCGTTAGGTTTACACAGCCCTTGAATTACTTCGCCCTGCTTATGGGATTCAGACGACCAAAGTCAGCCAAGGATTGGTTTGTTTCGAGCCAAAGTCACGCTAAGCCTCTGCGTATCGAATGCTCCCCTGTAAAACCCTAAACCAGCCCAGGTCCTCTCCAGCTCGGCCTCGGCTTGTAAAACTCACAGTAAAACTCAGTTTCAAGTTCATAACCAAACCCAAAGGCCGGTCTCAAGTTTGCTTTTGGCTTTTGTTCTGCCTTCGCCTCGCTCTGCGCAGCGCAAGGTCACACAGGCTGGGCGGGGGAAAGGCTCTTTAAAACCATTTCCATTCTCCAAAGCAGAGGAAAAAAACCCCACATCTGTGAGCAGGGGCAGCCACGGGGCTGGAATTCCAGTGTGGCCACAGATGGAAATGACCCTTCCGGAGAAGCAATTCTTCAGCAGTGCAGACAGAAGCCAGGCTGAGCAAAAGGGTCGAATGAAAACTTCCCAGCCCTGGGAAGTGGCTATCAACGTCGCAGCATAAAGCCTCCAGCTCTCCTCTCCCTCACGCCTCTTCAGCACAGTATCACAGCATCACCAGGGTTGGAAGAGACCTCACAGATCATCAAGTCCAACCCTTTAGCACAGAGCTCAAGGCCAGACCATGGCACCAAGTGCCACGTCCAGTCCTGCCTTGAACAGCTCCAGGGACGGCGACTCCACCACCTCCCCGGGCAGCCCATTCCAGTGTCCAATGACTCTCTCAGGGAAGAACTTTCTCCTCACCTCCAGCCTAAATCTCCCCTGGCACAGCCTGAGGCTGTGTCCTCTCGTTCTGGTGCTGGCCACCTAAGAGAAGAGAGCAACCTCCTCCTGGCCACAACCTCCCCTCAGGTAGTTGTAGACAGCAATGAGGTCTCCCCTGAGCCTCCTCTTCTCCAGGCTAACCAATCCCAGTCCTGCCCTCCGACCCTGAGTCACAGGAGCTGCTGTGCCTGGGCTCTGATGTCTTGGGGATTCTCCAGCTCCCTTCCATGCCAGAAGATGAAACTATTCCCACCTTGCTCACAAACCATCCCAGCTCACCAAGAGCTGTCCTCTGGTCGCACATTATCCATGGTTTTGGGACTTCTGAGAACTTATTCCATGTTTACACCTCAGGATATTGGATGTAAGGGGGTTGTGGTTGTTGGTAGGGCACTGTTGGCTCACATTCAGCTGCTTGTCCATTACAAGCCCCAGCTCCCTTCCTGCCAGCAGCTTTCCAGCCACACTTCTGCCTGAACTCATCTTCAGTTGAAGTCTCTTTTCCATGAGGCACCTGCTGCCTGCTCCCCATCACAGCCCCAGCACTGTACAGCAGCCACTCCTGAGGAAACCATTCCTGCTTTATAGAGGCATAGGATATGGTTACCTCAGCTGGTTTTAGCTGGAGCACAGCCCTGTGAGGAGAGGCTGAGGGAGCTGGGGGGGTGCAGCCTGCAGAGGAGGAGGCTCAGGGCAGAGCTCATTGCTGTCTGCAGCTACCAGAAGGGATGCTGTAGCCAGGTGGGGTTGGGCTCTGCTGCCAGGCAGCCAGGGCCAGAAGAAGGGGACACAGGCTCAAGCTGTGCCAGGGCAGGTTGAGGCTGGATGTTAGGAAGAAGTTCTTCACAACAAGAGTGATTGGCATTGGAATGGGCTGCCCAGGGAGGTGGTGGAGTCTCCATCCCTGGAGGTGTTTAAGAGGAGGCTGCATGAGGCACTTAGTGCCGTGGGTTAGTTAATGAGAAGGTGTTAGGTGATAGGTTGGGCTGGATGATCTCAAAGGTCTTTTCCAACCTGGTTAATTCTGTGATTCAAAGTCAAACCAATCCATGTTGTTCCCTGCGGCTGGAAAAGCATTCCAGGGAGTCAGATATGGTTGGCAGCTCAGCAGATCACAGTATCACAGTATCACAGTATCATCAGGGTTGGAAGAGACCTCACAGATCATCAAGTCCAACCACACACACATGTGCAAATGCTGTTCTGCTCTTAAGCTCTGCCTCTGTTTCCTTGCAAAACAGGAGTGATGGATGGAGGCTTCACTTTGGGGGCATTTTTTGCTAGCACTGGGCATCATTTTTACTCTATGGATAATCAGGTAGCTAAATCCAGCAGAGGTAACCATATCCTATACCTCTATAAACCAGGAATCACAGAATCAGTCAGGGTTGGAAGGGACCACAAGGAGCAGCCAGTTCCAACCCCCCTGCCATGCCCATGGACACCCTGCCCTAAAGCAGGCTGCCCACAGCCTCAGCCAGCCTGGCCTTAAACACCTCCAGCCATGGGGCCTCAACCACCTCCCTGGGCAACTGTTTGCACATTTAATGGAGTAGTCATGAGCCTCATTTTTTCCATGTCATTGTGGTTGCCATCACTTTAGGAAGGGATGTGTGAGCTAGAGCTGGCTGCCTGGGCTGGTCTCTGTTGCACTGAAACAGCAGAAGTGATAGAGCTGCTAAATACCTCTGCTGATCTGTGTGCACCCAGGGCTGCACTGCTAACACCACTGGAGACAGCTGGTTAGAAGGTAGATGGAATCTCAGGGTCTGGCTTGTCATGTCCTCAGCCTATCTCTTCCTTGCTCCAGAGCCAGCCATCTACTACAGCTCCCTGCAAAGAGCAGTTTCTGTCCCCTCCACTCCCCAGCACCAGTTCAGTGCTGAAAGAAGGAGAGGCTCCAACCACCACAGCACCCTACCCAACACTGCAGCTCATGCTACACCCCTGCAGGAGGGTGTTCACCCCACAGCACACTCCCTCTCTTCTCTGTGCAGATATGGATGGCTGCACAGAGTGCTCCAAGGGAGCCTGAACTGTGTAAGGAATAGTGCAGCCAGCAGGAGCAGGGCAGGGATTGTGCCCCTGGACTCAGCACAGCTTCAGTGATGGGTTCACTTTTGGGCCCCTCACTCCCTGAAGGACATTGAGGGGCTGGAGCAGGGCCAGAGAAGGGCAACCAAGCTGGGGAAGGGTCTGGAGAACAAGGCTGGGGAGCAGCAGCTGAGGGAGCTGGGGGGGTTATTGTGGAGCAGAGGAGGCTGAGGGCAGAGCTCATTGCTCTCTGCAGCTCCCTGAGAGGAGGCTGCAGGCAGGTGGGGGTTGGGCTCTGCTCCCTAGTAGAGAGTGACAGGATGAGAGGAAATGCACCAGGGGAAGGGTAGGTTGGATGTTAGGAGAAACTTCTTCCATGAAAGAAGCCTGGCACAGGCTGCCCAGGGATGTGATTGAATCCCCATCCCTGGAGGTGCTTCAAAGAGGCAGAGCTGTGGTGCTGAGGGCCATGGCTTAGCCCCAGCCCTGGCAGAGTTAGAGCATAGTTGGGCTGGATGAGCTGCCCATGGCAGAGGGCTTGGAACTAGAAGGTCCCTTCCAGCTCAACTCATTCTAAGAGTGCCTTGAGCAACCTGGGCTGCTGGGAGGTGTCCCTGCCCGTGGCAGGGGGTTGGCACTGGCTGAGCTTTGCAGTCCCTTCTAACCTAACCCATCCTGTGTACCTGGGAATGCTTTCCTTGAGATGGAAAAATGGGACTGGAGCATCTGCCAGCAAAGCAGCCACAGTCTGATGCAGTTCCTTGGGCCTCACTGGCACCTAAGGGCTTCTCCAACCAAAAGGACTCTGCAATTCCAAGGTCAGCAGGCAACACAAAGAGCTTTGGCACTCAAGCCTGCTTAAGGAAATGATTTTAACTGTACCTGTGGTTCAATTAATAAGTTAGATCTCTGTCATGTCTCATTATTATTGTGTGAATGCCAACAGTCCTGAAGCCACCATCACAGGGAGTTACATCATCTGCTGGGAGCAGCAGCAGTGTGATCCACAGCCCCAGGGCACCAGGCTGCACTGCTGCTGCATTTAGCTGTCCTTCAGCCACTCATGCATGCAGGATTCTTTGTGAGGATGAATCTCTACCCGAGGAGCCTGGTGCTCAGCTCTTTATCCAGAGCTTTGGCATTTACCATAGAATCACAGAATCACAGAATCATAGAATCAACCAGGTTGGAAGAGAGCTCCAAGCTCAGCCAGTCCAACCTATCCCCCAGCCCTAGCCAGTCAACCAGACCATGGCACTGAGTGCCTCATCCAGTCTGTTCTTGAACACCTCCAGGGATGGTGCCTCCACCACCTCCCTGGGCAGCCCATTCCAATGCCAATCACTCTCTCTGTGAAGAACTTCCTCCAAACATCCAGCCTAGACCTACCCTGGCACAGCTTGAGACTGTGTCCCCTCATTCTGCTGCTGGTTGTCTGGCAAAAGAGCCCAACCCCACCTG
This sequence comes from Pogoniulus pusillus, assembly GCF_015220805.1. Classification (NCBI taxonomy): domain Eukaryota; kingdom Metazoa; phylum Chordata; class Aves; order Piciformes; family Lybiidae; genus Pogoniulus; species Pogoniulus pusillus. The sequence goes on along the minus strand of NC_087297.1, from coordinate 2,642,471 downwards.
GCTACAGCCTCCCTGCAGGTAGTTGTAGACAGCAATGAGGTCACCCCTGAGCCTCCTCTGCTGCAGGCTGCACACCCCCAGCTCCCTCAGCCTCTCCTCATAGGGTTTGTGTTCCAGGCCTTTCATCAGCTTCATCGCCCTTCTCTGGACACCTTCCAGCACCTCAACATCTCTCTTGAATTGAGGGGCCCAGAACTGGACACAGCACTCAAGGTGTGGCCTGAGCAGTGCTGAGTAGAGGGTCAGAGGAACCTCCCTTGTCCTACTGGCCACACTGCTCCTGAGCCAGCCCAGGATGCCATTGGCTCTCTTGGCCACCTGGGCACACTGCTGGCTCATCTTCAGCTACTCTCTATCAGTACCCCCAGGTCCCTTTCCTCCTGGCTGCTCTCAGCCACTCTGTCCCCAGCCTGTAGTGCTGCTTGGGGTTGTTGTGGCCAAAGTGCAGAACCCTGCACTTGGCTTTGTTAAATGTCATCCCCTTGGCCTCTGCCCACCCATCCAGCCTGGCCAGGTCCCTCTGCAGGGCTCTGCTACCTTCCATCACGTCCTGTAGAGCAGAGCCACAGCTCTGAGAGCAGCAAAGCCACGTGGATGCATCCAGCAGCTCCATTCCCTTTCCTGCCTGTCCAGCTGCAGTGATGAGGACTCCACCAATTTGGATGTGAGTCAGGAAGCATCACTGGCATGACTTACACGTGTTAGCTTCCCTCACATCACACACACAGCCTAGTGTACATGAGCACAGAGAGATGCTTCTGAGGCCTTACCCCTCCAGGGGCAAGAGTGGCACTTCAGGTTAGAATCACTGCTCAGAAGGCAGGTGGATACAGGAGGAGCAGAAACAAAATTGGACTTGGACTTTTCATTGCAATTGCTGAGTCTTGCCTGGCTCACAGCTCACATTGAGCCTTTATCCATGCACATGGCATTTGAGTTCAGTGCCTTAGCTCCTCCATTTTGGCTGTCATAGAATGGCTTGGATTGGAAGGGACCTTAAAGGTCATCTAGTTCCAACTCCCCCAGTCATGGGCAGGGACATCTTCCACCAGCCCAGCTTGCTCAAGGCCTCATCCAACCTGGCTTTGGACACTTCCAGGGAGGGGACATCTACAACCTCCCTGGGCAACTTGTGCCAGTGTCTCACCACCCTCACTGCAAAGAATTTCTCCCTGATCTCCAGTCTCAGTCTCCTCTCTTCCAGGTTCAGTCTGTTGCCTCTCCTGCCTCTACAAGCCCTTGTGAAATGTCCCTACACAGCTTTCTTGTAGTTGTCCCTACACAGCTTTCTTGTAGTTGTCCCTACACAGCTTTCTTGCAGTCCCCTTCAGGTCCTGGAAGGCTGCTCTGAGGTCTCCCTGGAGCCTTCACTCTTCCATGTTGAACAGCCTCAACTCTCACAGCTTAAGACAAAGCTTCTCTCTGTTACACCTCAGCTCTACACCTCAGCTTTGCACCTCGACTTTACACCTCAAAATTGCTTTGCAGATCCTAATGTATGGCTGTGTGCCTGTATATATAGAGTCATACAATCTGTCAGGGTTGGAAGGGACCACAAGGAGCAGCCAGTTCCAACCCCCCTGCCATGCCTAGGGACACCCTACCCTAGAGCAGGCTGCACACAGCTTCAGCCAGCCTGGCCTCAAACACCTCCAGCCATGGGGCCTCAACCACCTCCCTGGGCAACCCATTCCAGCCTCTCACCACTCTCATGGTGAGAGAGGTGAGGCTGCTGAGGAGTAAGGACACCTTCAAATCTGGTGTTGTCTGCCTTATCTCCCTGAGCCCTAGGACTAGCAGAGGTGCTTTGAGGGGTCAGAAGAAAGCACAGCAAGATGTTTTGCAATCAGGCTGGATGCATACAGGTTTAGAGTGCTTTCCAGGTGCCATTTCAGCACAAAAGTGTTGGGCTGATTTTCTTTGGTTTAGCCATTCAAGTCATAGAATCAGAGAGGAACCACAGAGCCCCAGAGTGCCAGGTGGGAAGGGACCCCCAGGACCATCTGCTCCAACCCTTCCAGCTCACAGCAGAGCTGAGCTGGGCCAGCTCCCTGCCAGGCTGAGCCTGCAGACTGCCCCATGCAGGGCACTCCACTGCTTCCCCTGGGAGATGATTCCAGCCTCTGACTGCTCCCAGGGGCAAACCTTTCCTCCTGCAGTCCCATGGGGATGTCCCCAGTAGTAACCTGTCCCCATCACCCCTTGGCTTTGCCATGGCACTCCTTGTACAAAGGAAGTCTCCATCCTGCTGGCAGCCTCCCTTTATGTCCTGGTGCATGGTGCTAAGGTCTGCCCTGAGCTTTCTCTTCTCCAGGCTGCACAGCCCCAGCTCTCAGCCTCTCCTCCCAGGGCAGGTCACAAAGCAAGTTCAGTATGAACGCACTACTTTTACAAGGTATCCACTAGATGGTAGCCTCTGCTTAGCCTTGCCACTTGCTAGTGCCAGCAAGACATTTAGCTCAGCTCCAGCCATCTCCTTGTGTGCATTCCTACCTTCAAGGAGATACTTGCCCAGTGCATTCTAGGGTGTGGCAGGGAATTGCAGCCCCCAGCATTTTCTCCTTGCCAGAATTGCTATTGTCAGTTCAGAGCTGGAGAAGGTTTTAGTGATCCTTAGGAATCATAGAATCACAGAATGGCAGGGGCTAGAAGGGATCTTCAAAGCTCAGCCAGTCCAACCCCCCTGCAGAGCAGGATCACCCAGAGCAGATCACACAGGACCACATCCAGGCAGCTCTTGAATATCTCCAGAGGGAAACTCCACAGCCCTCCTGGGCAGGCTGTTCCAGGGCTCTGTGACCCTCACAGGGAAAAAAAATTCCTCCTCATCTTCAATTAAAACTTCCTCTGCCTCAGCTTCCACCACTGCCTCTTGTGCTGTCAGTGGGCATCACCCAGCAGAGCCTGGCTCCAGCCTCCTGCCACTCACCTTTACACAATGATAACCATTGATGAGGTCACCTCTGAGACTCCTCTCCAAGCTACCCAGGGAGGTGGTGGAGTGGCTGTGCCTGGAGGTGTTGAAGCCAAGCCTGGCTGGGGCACTTAGTGCCATGGTCTGGTTGGTTGGCTAGGGCTGGGTGCTAGGTTGGGCTGGCTGAGCTTGGAGCTCTCTTCCAACCTGCTTGATTCTGTGATTTGTCAACTCTAAGATCTAAGTCCCAGCTCCCTCAGGGTCTCCTCATGAGATGTTCCATTCCCTTTATCATCCTTGTGGCTCCACACTGGACTCTCAAGCAGGAAGTATAATAACAGAGAGAGTGATTGGCATTGGAATGGGCTGTCCAGGGAGGTGGTGGAGTGGCTGTGGCTGGAGGTGTTGAAGCCAAGCCTGGCTGGGGCACTTAGTGCCATGGTCTGGTTGGTTGGCCAGGGCTGGGTGCTAGGTTGGACTGGATGAGCCTCGAGGTCTCTTTCAATCTGGCTGATTCTATTCTATTCTCTTCTATGAGCAGTGCAACCTCCATAATCCTGGCATCTGCAGCTGCATTCAGATTCTAAACAGTCACTCTCATTGGCCTACCCTGAGGTTTTCTTGCTTACACAGGACCTAAAATGATGCCATTTCTCATTTAAAACAGCTTTGCTGCAGCATGTTTAACCTTTCCCTGCAGGTCATGTTCTGTGCAGAAAGTCTAAGAGGTTTTTCTGCATTAAAGCCTTTGAAAGAGCTAATCCATAGTGGGTCAATGTCTAAGTCCTCCTCTGAGCCTTCCTGAGAGAGGTCAGGATAGGCATGAATTTATGTGCTTCCTAAGCAAAATGCTCTCCCCTGATCCAGTGTTCCCAGAGAAAATAAGGAAAGAGAGAGAGAAAGGGAGAGCAATACATCATGAGAGTGGTGAGAGGCTGGAATGGGTTGCCCAGGGAGGGGGTTGAGGCCCCATGGCTGGAGGTATTTGCGGCCAGGCTGGCTGAGGCTGTGGGCAGCCTGCTCTAGGGTAGGGTGTCCCTGGGCATGGCAGGGGGTTGGAACTGGCTGCTCCTTGTGGTCCCTTCCAGCCCAGACTGATTCTGTGATTATTGACAAGTATCCTCCCTCTCCACAGTGCTGTCCCTGCATCAACAAACACAAACACAGGCAGCAAGACACAGTACTGCAGATGTGGCCTCACCAGGGCAGAGTAGAAGGACAGGAGAACCTCTCTCGACCTACTAAGCACAGCCTTTCTAATCCATCCCAGAATGGCATTGCCCCTCCTGGCCACCAGAGCACATTGCTGGCTCATGGCCAACCTCTCATCCACCAGGACCCTCAGATCCTTTTCCCCTTTGCTGCTTTCCAACAGATCAGTCCCCAACCCCTACTGATACCTGATGTCAGAACTGGGATCATAGATAGATAGGCAGATAGAGGTACATATATATAGATATAGATATAGATATATGATGTTGATTGGACAGGGCTGGGTGCTAGGTTGGACTGGATGATCTTTGAGGTCTCTTCTAACCTGGTTAATTCTGTAATTCTATTATATATATATATATATCACACATATATTTTTATACCTGCTCATGGTCAACCTCCCACCAACCAGGACCCCCAAATCCTTTTCCCCTTCACTGCTCTCCAGCAGCTCAGTCTCCAACCTATACTGCCTGGCTCCAGTCTCTGGCACTCACCTTTACATATTGATAACCATTGCTGAGGTCACCTCTCAGTCCCCTCTTCTCCCAGCAGCACAGCCCCAGCTCCCTCAGGCTCTCCTCCTATCAGAGATGTTCCATTCCCTTCAGCAGCTTTGTGTTTTGTGTTCTTTTTCTATTTCATCTTGGGATCCCTCCCATAGGATAAATTTCTTCATGACCTGTTCCAGAATGGCCCCTTCCTTCCCACAGGCTGCAGTTCATGAAATGCTTCAGCCTGGCTCACACAGCACAGTCACACAGAGTGCAGAGAGCTGGAGAAGATCCTCATAGGTGATCCTGCCCAACCCCTCACAGTGAGCAGGAAAACCTTCCCCTTCCAATGCCAATCACTCTCTCTGACAACAACTTCCTCCTCACATCCACCCTCAAGCTGCCTTGGCACAACTTGAGGCTGTGTCCCCTTCTTCTGGCCCTGGCTGCCTGGCAGCAGAGCCCAACTCCACCTGGCTACAGCCTCCCTGCAGGCAGCTGCAGGCAGCAATGAGCTCTGCCCTGAGCCTCCTCTGCTGCAGGCTGCACCCCCCCAGCTCCCTCAGCCTCTCCTCACAGGGCTGTGCTCCAGGCCCCTCCCCAGCCTTGCTGCCCTTCTCTCAACACCTTCCAGCACCTCAGCATCTCTCTTGAACTGAGGAGCCCAGAGCTGGACACATCCTCCCCCTCCTCCCTCACAATCCTTGCAGGACTCTCTCACATTTCATTCACTCCTCACTCTCACAGCTGCTGCAGAGCTTTTCCCACCCTTTCTTCAATGCACTGAAGGACACCAGGGGAGGCAGCAGCATCACTAATCAGGCTCAGCCTTGGACAGCAGCATGACCCTCTTGGAGCCATGTGGAACGAGCTCTGTCCAATGTGGGTGCAGCTCCTGGTCTCTTCTCACAGAAGCCATTCCTGCAGCCTCTCTGCTACCAAAACCTTGCCACACAAACCCCATACATTTACCTTTTCATCACATCAAATCAACCTCCCCAGCTTTCTACATCTAGAATAATTTCAGGGTCACTCTAGACCTTCACCATCTCTAGAGGTGCTCAAGAAATGTTTGGGCAGGCACCTGGGGACATGGTTTAATGGCCATGATGGGGTTGGGTTGATGCTTGGACTGGATGATCTTGGAGGGCTTTGCCAGCCCAAGCAATTCTGATTCTCCTCTGACACACAGCCTTATTTCTACCCTTTGATAACTCACTGCCTGCTTCAGTTCCTACACCCCCTGCCAGGGCTATGAAAATCCCAGAGGAGAATTAGATGGAGAAATGCAGCCAAATGCAAAATGTGCTCAGCAGTTGTTAAATTTTAAGTGCTAATGTCTGGCAGAAGAAACTGGAGGTCTCTGCAGTGTGATCTCAGGCATTTTACCTTGTCACATGAAGTTTGCAGCAATGGTGATGTCTAAGGAGAGGTCTCCAAGCATCACCATTGGCCATTTAATGGAAGACCTGCTTGGGATTTAATTGCCTTTAAGAGAACAATAGTTGGGCACTATCCTGATTTTTAAAGAGAGGAAAAGAAAGTAGAGACTGCACAGACCTGTAAGAATCATAGCATGGCAGGGGTTGGAAGGGATCATTGAGTCCAACTCCCCCTGCCAAAGCAGCATCACCCAGGGCAGGTCACACAGGAACACATCCAGGTGGGTCTTGAATGACTCCAAAGAAAGAGAGAGAGCAACAGGAGACAACTTTCCTGGTCATAGAATCATAGAACCAACCAGGTTGGCATAGAGCTCCAAGCTCAGCCAGCCCAACCTAGCACCCAACCCTGCCCAACCAACCAGACCATGGCACTAAGTGCCCCAGCCAGGCTTGGCTTCAACACCTCCAGGCACGGTGACTCCACCACCTCCCTGGGCAGCCCATTCCAATGCCAATCACTCTCTCTGCCAACAACTTCCTCCTAACACCCAGCCTACAAGAGAGGCTCCACGATCTGAGCAGGCTGCTCCAGGGCTCCATCACTGCCCATGTGTGAGAGCCTAAATCCTCTCTCTTGTTCACCAACAGAGATAAAGATTGCATCACCTCTGCCTAATCAACAAAGATTACCTTTGTTAACCTGCCAGGCTCAGACTAGGTGCTTGGCCCAAAGCTCAGGGATGCAAATCAACAGACAGTGCCTTGGAAATTCCTGGACCTCAGCCTGTCTGGAATGCTCATGATGTGTACATCTGTGCTGGTTTGAGCCTAGCTGGAATGTTTTGGTGAGAAGGACTAGATGACAGGCTGTGGAAGGAAAGCAATGGTGATGTCTACTTCCCTCCTAGGCTTGCTGAGAGATACAAGATCAAGAATCCAAACACAGGTAACTCACTTCTGCTGGGGAGCTCCAAGCTGCACATCTCTCTCTAGCCTCTCTGCCATCTCTCTGATGAATCCACTTTGCTGCCTAACCTCCATTCTTCCTTGGGACTGAGGTAAGGTGGGGGGGGGAGAAGAGGGTGGGAGGGTGGTTGGAAGCCCATCCTGGGGACTCAGGTTTCTGGGAGGGCTGCTGTGCCTCTGTATTACCTTTTCCCTTGTCCATTTCTGTCTATAACTTTATCTACTGTAAATAGCTGCTTGTATCTTGTGCTAGCTGTAAATACAAGCTCCATTCCATTTCCAGTGGCTGAGTCTAGCCTGGGTGATTTCCAAAGTGTGGGGGGGCAGGGAACACCCAAACCATACAACATCTGATGTCAGCTACCCCAAAGAGAAAAGGCTCCTGTGTCTTTGGGGTAGGGACAGGTACAGAGCAGGGAGGGAGGGGAGGTGCCCCTGGCGCTGCCGCCAGCCCCCCGCCAATGCATCAATGCTCAGGAAGAGTCCCTGGGGAGCTGCAC